>NC_056746.1:816273495-816313495 GCF_019279795.1 Protopterus annectens
GTTATCTTTGCTGCTCAGTTCTTTCATTGGTAACAAGGATAAATGGGTTATCTTTGCTGCTCAGTTCTTTCATCGGTAACAAGGATAAATGGGTTATTCTTGCTGTTCAGTTCTATCGTCAGTAACAAGGATGAATGGGTTATCCTTGCTGCTCAGTTCTTTCATCAGTAATGAGGATGAATGGGTTATCTTTGCTGCTCAATTCTTTCATTGGTAACAAGGATAAATGGGTTAACTTTTCTGCTCAGTTTTTTCATCAGTAACGAGGATAAATGGGTTATCTTTGCTGCTTAGTTCTTTCATCAGTAACGAGCATGAATGGGTTATCCTTGCTGCTCAGTTCTGTCGTCAGTAACGAGGATGAATGGGCTGTCATTGCTGCTCAGCTCCTTCAGCATTAATGAGAATGAATGGGTTATCCTTGCTGCTTGGCTCCTTCAGCAGTAATGAGAATTAATGGGTTATCCTTGCTGCTTAGTTCTTTCATCAGTAATGAGGATGAATGGGTTATCCTTGCTGCTCAGTTCTTTCATCAGTAATGAGGATGAATGGGTTATCTTTGCTGCTCAGTTCTTTCATCGGTAACAAGGATAAATGGGTTATCCTTGCTGCTCAGTTCTTTCATCAGTAACTAGGATAAATGGGTTATCTTTGCTGCTCAGTTCTTTTATCGGTAACGAGCATGAATGGGTTATCCTTGCTGCACAGTTCTATCATCAGTAACAAGGATGAATGGGTTGTCGTTGCTGCTCAGCTCCTTCAGCATTAATGAGAATGAATGGGTTATCCTTGCTGCTTGGCTCCTTCAGCAGTAATGAGAATGAATGGGTTATCCTTGCTGCTCAGCTCCTTCAGCAGTAATGAAAATGAATGAGTTATCCTTACTTGTTTAGCTTGTGTCTTTCAGACCTAACATTTTCATCTGAGGTGCTCTACAGTCTATATGCAAATTACCTGAAATTGGGTAAAGTAATTACATCCCCAGGATTCATGAAAGCTAAAAGTCTGTGCAGGAACAGTGTAGCAGCTCCTGCACAGAGTTCGGCCACCGAGCAATTCAGCAAACAAGATGTGCAAGAGCCTGTCTACACTGTTACTCGAGGGAAGACCATGTGGCATGCTAATCACCTCATTTGCTGGTTGAAACCATGCAAATGAGGTGAATTAGCAATTCAGGAAGCTGCCAGGTCTCTGTGCAGGAACAGTGTCAGTGCAAAAATATGTTCAGTTACTAACTGAACACATTTCTGCAAAAAAGAAAATGGAGGCATGACAGCACAAATAAAAGCATGTATTCACATCTGTAGGCATGCCAATGACCAAATATATGGCCATCAGCATGAATAAATGTTTAATCTTAATAAAAAATAATATTTTTCTTTTGTGGCTGATCTCGGCCATTTAAGCATAGTGCAGCGGTGCACAAACACGATCATGCTTAAAATTTTAAAAAATGTGAAAACTCAAGTTTAAAGAAAATCTGCATTTTGCCATTATACTCTATGGCATGCAGAATCAAAACAATACCAGGGAACAGTGGTTGTCAATGGGAAAGGGTCAGTATAGGGTTATAGGTTCATAGGTTGGTACTGAGCTATCTGCCCGAAGGCATATATTAGCCCAGCCACGTTGTGCGGTATTCACCGCCCCTTTAGTAGTTCCCTAGACCCTTGTACTAGCAGCTAGTATCCTTGGCCCCTATCTAGTAGTGCTGTTGGTGTGATCCCCGGTGTGAACTTTCTGTTACCCATCCACTCATCAAGGTTCCTCTTGAAGAGTGATAGTGAGGGGCTCTGTCTTATGTAGATCAGGACCCTGTTCCCTAGTAAGGAAAGTCTCTGCGAAGGAAATCTATCCCTCCAGCATGTTTTATTCATTGTGTGTTGAGGTTTATATCCCTAGAGCATGTAGCTCGAGTAGATTTGGTTTTGCTAAGATGGAGCATGTTCAACAATTCTGGGTTGGACATGGCTCTGTACGTTAGACAGAGATCGCCTCTGAGAAAGCGGTATGGAACAGAGAACAGACTTAGCTTTTTCAATCGTGCTGCATAGGGCAACTGTTTGAGGCCAGTAATTCTCTTGGTTAGGTACCTCTATGGTCTCTCCAGCTGCTGGAGATGTCTAGCCAGGTACATTCCAATTGGTACATTGTACTCAATAATGGGTCTGATGAGGGAAAAGTAGAGGGGCAGCATTACATCCCTAGATCTTGATGCAAACCCTTTCATGATCAGATGGGTCACATAGAAGGATTTTCTAACCACTTTGGCAACATGGTTATCAAAGGAAAGCTGTGTATCAGTATCAGTATCAGTGCAGTATCTATGGACTAAGGCAGTGGGGTATGCAAATGAGGGGAAATTTACTGAATCACAAAATATTTTAAGTCCAAAACCTGCACCTAACTGTGCAGGTGCTAGAACAGGATCATGTATGCAGGAGGAGCAACTACGATGAAAAGGGTGTGTGTCATGCTTGCTGTAAGCACATTGGTGCATTGGAGCATTGTTGCCCAGGTTTGCACTTAGCTAAGCCCAGCTAAGCAAGGGGGTGTGTCTGAAGCTGTATAATTTTGTTTACTCCAGCTAAACATCTTTGCGCAGCACCCACCAGGTCTTAAACAAACAAAAAAAAAACAACAGGAAATGGCAGCACTGTGTATATGTAAGCATGGGGGTGTGTCCGAGGCTGAATAACCTTGTTTAACTTGCCTAAACAGGTGCTCACGGCATGCACCAGGATTTAAACCATAAAAATAAAAAAATACAGGAAATGGCAAGGGGAACAAGAAAAAAAAAGAAAAATAGCAGAATAGAGGCACTCAAATACAAGTAATAGAGCTGGCAGGTGGAATGTATCATACTCAGCCAATCACACAGGCAGCATCTACAGCACACCACTATAAACTATGCAAACACCCTTTCAGTCTGTTTTTTCCCACAGACTCAACATCACTGGTGTACACAGATGGAGACATTTTACCTGACAAAACTAAGAAAATGTTAGGGGCTGCTGTCACCCTCATACATCAGTATGTGCAAGAGGCTGAGGGTGGTGAAGAGGACAATGCTGACAACCACCCCAGACTTATGAGGAGGAGGAGAATAGTGTTCAGCCCCAGGGTAACCTACCAGGGGCTACATGATCTGGAAATAGTAGAGCACTACAGGGTGGACAGGGACATACTGCAGCATGTTGAGGAGTTGTGCCAGCCTCTCCTCACATCCAGAACAAACAGAGGGGAACCCATCCCAGTGGATACTAATGTATGTGTAACTCTAAGAATATTAGCTATGGGTGCTTTCCAAAGACCAACTGGGCATATCATGGGGGATTTACATGCATTGGTGTCCAGGATACTCCACCAGTTCTTGGATGCCATGCAACCACATGCCAAGGAGCACATTAAATTCCCTACCACCCGTGAGGAGAGGACCTGCAATATGCATCTCTTCCACCATGTAGCAGACTACCCGGAGGTACTGGGTGCCATAGACTGAACACACATCCACATCAAAGCACCACCTGGTGACTGGACTAGGGTCTACACAAACTGCAAGGAGTTCTACTCCATCAACTGCCAGGTTGTGTGAGATGCCCAGGGCATTATCATGAATGTGTGTGCTGGCTGCCCTGGAAGCTATCATGACTCCCACATCTGGCATTCCTCACAGCTGTATCAGTGGTTTTCCAGGGGGGACTACCCATATGGCCATTTATTGGGGGATGCTGGCTACGCACTGGAGCTGTGGATGATGACACCCATCAGAAACACACACACACCCACACAAGAATGCCATAATGAGGCACACGCACAAACCAGGATCATTATAGAACCTGTGTTTAGGATGCTCAAGTCATGGTTCCACTGCCTTGACATGTCTTGTGAAGCCTTGCAGTACTCTCCAGCCACATGTGCACACATGGTCTTAGTATGTGCCATGCTACACAATATGATCCTGCAGAAACAGCTGCAGCAGGTAGAAAATGGGGAAGGGCCACATAGCCCGCCACCATTGCCAAGGCCTCCATAGGCACAGAATGACTCAGAGGAGGAACATCCTGAGCCTGCCCCTGTAGGCATATGGAGGTGTGCCCAGTATGCCCTGGTCTTGGCAGAGACAATGCATAGCACTTACACTGACACTGTAAGGCCCCAGGGACTGATCTCTCTCTCTCTCTCTGTCTGACTCACACACACAGTAAAATGGATGCCAAACATCACACCACCTATACCTGACCATGTGTAGGCAGTGTATTGTGTGCATCCGACATGGTCAGCCCTCAAGCACCACCTTCACAACAGCTGCAGGTACAAGTTAGCCCATCTCTGTAACAAAATAAAGTAATTGAGTGGAATTTTCTGATAGCATATCTATGGTATTGATCAAGCATGTAAGGGAATGGGGTGGCTAACTGGGATAGCAGCAAACAACTGACATCTCTCTGTGAAAGCAAGATGTGTATCCCCAGTACTGCCCCACCCACACCATGCAGTACCACCCTAGCTGACAAGCACCACTGCAGTATATGTGGTGAGCCAAATAACTGGGGGGGGGGTCATAGGTCACATGCATGGATGTCAAAGTGGGGTTCCCATACTCATGACCAACCCCACACAGCAGATCAACTGTAGATAACATTTGGTGATATAGGGGTAACTCTCACTGGTCTGAGTGTTTGGAGTTTAGAGGAGAGGGCTGTCTGTGTACATGAGGCAGTTGCAACAGTGCCTCAGAATGGACAAATGCACCAGGTTAATGGGTGAAAGCACAGAAAACTGCAATTCAATCATGCCAAAAGGGGTAGTTATAAGTAGTAAATACTGGGGCTAATTCCATGATGAACGAGTACTGCTCATGGATCTCAGGTGTGATACACTTATTGATACAATAACCTGTTGAAGTGCAAAGCTATAATGCTGTTTGAAGTGCAAGACAGAAAGAACTAACAAGATGTATGGGAGAAACTGAAGGCAGACTTCCTGCCTCCTGTAATACTTTACCTCAGCTGTGCAGTTATCAGCACCTTTGACCAGTTGTAAGTCCAGTAACCTCGGTAGCCCGTGCAGTAATTGTGTAACAGTGTAGTACAAATAACTGGATAGGCAGGGGTTCTAATCTCAATACTGACATGTATTCCCTCCAATTTAGTACTCCTGTTGATGTCATTCACCTTAGAAGTACCTGTGGAATAGGCAATATTGTATAAGCTCCATGGCATGTCTGATAACTGCATAACACTGTAGTAAACATAACTAGATAGGCAGGAATTCTAATCCCAATGCTGCCAAATGTGTGTGTGTGTGTGTGTGTGTGTGTGTGTGTGTGTGTGTGTGTGTGTGTGTGTGTGCAAATCATGAAATCATGTACTGTGTGGGTTATACCATTTTTGACTTGTGTACCACCCTTTACACTTCCCCTCACTCCAATTTAGTAGCTCTGTTGATGTCACTCACCTTAGAAGTACTTTTGGACTAAGTGAATTTTTATAAGCTTTGTGGCACTACAGTTGACGTAACTAGATAGGCAGGAGTTCTCATCTCAATGCCGGCAAGTGTGTGTGTGTGTGTGTGTGTGTGTGTGTGTGTGTGTGTGTGTGTGTGTGTGTGTGTGTGTGTGTGTGTGTGTATCATGTACTGGGTGGATTATACTGTTTTTGACTTGTGTACCACCCTTTACACTTCCCCTCCCTCCAATTTAGTAGTCCTCTTGATGCCATTCATATATTTCATATATTTATACATACATACACACGCACATACACACACACATACACACACACACACACACACACATATATATATATATATATATATATATATATATATATATATATATATATATATATATATATATATATATATATGTACACGTCAGTATTTCTTGGTAATATATTTGTATATTGTTATGCATATATATGTATCTGCACACATAGCTAGCTCTCTATATATGTAAATATTTTTTTCATGTATATATTTGTAGATAACAATCATTCCTGATTGTATAGTGTGTCTTTTCTATTGTAAACTGACTGTACTGCATGATATGTTATAAGAAAACATGTTAACATCTCATGGCTAAGATGGCCTAGTGGTAAATTGCTGTGACTATGGGGTATAGCATCATGGGCCCAAGACTGAGCATGGATGATTATTTTGTTGCTGGCCAGAGGAAGGGCTGCTGGATACAGAGTGACTGAGGCACTTTTAAGCAGTTGTAAGCAAGTTTGCATGGGTTTGCATAGTGCTAAGTGGGGCTAAAACATGGTCAAACCGATAGGCACTTAAACTGTGTAGGCTTCACTTACCAGTGCTTACCAGTGCACAAATACAGTATGCTTAGCAGAGCTAACTACTGGTTATCATTTATATTTAAGCAATGTGTAAACCTGCTAAGCATAGCTCAGCCATGGTAACCGCTGCTCACATTCCAGTCTCATAAAATAGCAGAGTAATGACATCATGTAATAAGTTTATTTAATTTCCTGAACATAACGTGCTTTTATGTGCTGTCATTACAGCAGCAAGGGGTGTGACTATGCTGTCCAGGACACTTGGGTATATATGGGTAGTATCACATGTATTTTATATATTTTTTATACATGGGTAGTATCGCATGTTATATGCACTCACACTTGCATGTTACACAAGCTAGAGTACACTGGTTGATGAATATGATTCCACACATAATATATTATGAAATTAGTACTGTTGACACTGCTTTTGCTGGTAAAATTAGATTGCCTATTGTAGTATTCCAATCATGCACCTCTGCATGCAGAACTGGAACTCAGAGTATAACATTATCTTGTTCTTGGTGTTTCAGCTGTATGTTTTTATGTATCTCCTATTGGATATTAATATGATATTATTATTTTAACTGTAGAGTACTATGTTTTTTGCCCATGTCTTTGAGGACTGCTGTCATGTAGTAATGGCATACAATTCAGTTTCGGACTTCTATCCTTCAGGACATTCATCCTAATCCATAACATGTTTGCTGTCCACTTCCTGTCTGTCCTCTGTGCAGATGTGCAGATGTCAGGTATTGCTAAGGTCATACAACTATGTAGGTGCCCACATAGTTTTGTGCTGTGGGCCTGGGCACTGCTTCTAGCTCCAACAAATGGGATATCCTTCATGTGGGTCTTTGCCCTATTACTTGCCTGTGTGAGGGACATTACGGAGGTGGTGGGCTACAGATTCACAGACAGTAGGTGGGAATACTTTACAGGACAGGACATCTGGAGACAGCACAACAACATGGGGGACATATCTCCAGAACTGTGAACAGATTCTATCAGTGCTGTTATACACATGGTGGGTTGATAGGTTTACAGGGTTTGTGTGGACATGCATTTATTGAGTGACTTCACATCTGACAGTGATATGTCTCTGACATACCTCTCCAATGACATGCTGTCCACAGACTGGTCACATGTTTGCCTGTTATGTTTTGTCTGTTCCCCAGACAGTTGTTGTCCTTAGAAAATCAGTCAGGGACTCTGGGGAATGCAGTCAGTAAATACTAAAATCCATTGGTATTACTGCCTTCATATTCCTCATAAAGGATATGTTACAACAAACCCAGTAACATCAGCAACTGTCTAAATGTCTGACAGCAATATGTCCAGTCTATGCCTGTGTTTGTGCCTCTGTCCCCAAATGATGTCAGGCTTTGTCCAGATGGCATGCACTATGAGGCTCAGATGTATTTAGTAACATTATTTTTTGCCTTCATTCCTCCTACCATCCCAGTGTTGTAGTAGACCCACAGACATGTTATAGGGAAGAAACCATAGACAGAAGTCCTGAGCCTGTACATTCTGATGTAAACTGTACATTTGAGAGGTCTGTGCATGTCTGGCCATTGTTGACAGACTGTTGGGATTATGTACACATGTCATGTGTACATGTTATTTGGGCTGTGTATGGAGGGGATATATATAAGTGTTATGGATCCTTTTTTATCTAACTGTGCATGCTGCTCCAGTGTCTGCTGGTCTATTGGCTGTATGCCTTTGTAGCAGCAGACTGACTAAGACATGTCCTGTACCATGGTCAGGATTTAGACTACACTGAGAATTGGACCACTATATGTAGGGATAGTGTGTGACTGGAAAACTATTATGTATTTCTTCATACAGTCCATATCCTCTACTGTTCACCTGACCTACTGGTATGTGACTGTAGTGGAATTGGTTTTGGGTATGTACTTTCACACTGGTATCTGATGTTTGGTGCTGTAACATCCCTGTAGTGCCTGACATCCCAAAGGTGGATGACAACACATTCATTGACATTGAGCTTAAGGCCATGGCTCTGACACCAGTCATTGGTCTCAGTGAGGCCTTTCTATAGGATGTCAATATCACTTGGGTAGTTAATAGCTCCCAACTTGCAATTGTCTGCAAACATTGTCAACCAGAGTGCCTTCATGCTGGCATGGACTTGAGAGAAGTTGATACCAAACAGGAGAGGACCCAGGACCAAACCCTGTGGAACTCCACACTTGACTGGTTGGCAGTCTGACTTGGGCTCAGCTACTTTCACACTGTGGGTTCTATGTGTGAGACAGTTTGCAACCGGCCTACTGTTACAGGGGTTGATGCATAGCTTAGTGAGTTTATCCATGAACCCTGAGTGGGGAATGTTATCAAAGGACTTGGCCAGATTGAGGTAGGCTGTATGAACCACCTTGCCTTCATCCACAGCTCTGGTGACTGACTCAAGGAAGTTGACCAGGTTGATTGAACAGGCAGGATCTACCCTTCACAAAAGCAAACTGTGTGGGATCCTGAGTCTGAAGATTGCCATTTCCATGTTTCTTAGGTCTGTGTCGATGCACTCAATAGCTTTGTATGACAGTGTTATCAGGCTAATGGGGCGCTACTTCCCAGGGTCGGCAGCCACTTCTCCTGTGTGGAGAGTGACAACTGTAGCAGTGCATCAGTCAGTAGGGACAAAGCCTGAGGTGAGGCTGTGATTGAACAGAGCACACAGGTGAGGTGCCAGTTCACTCTGTAGTTCATGCAGATGACAGCCAGGGATATTGCCAGGTCCAATAGAAGCTGTATTCTTGGCCATGGATAGTGGTATGTTAACCAATGCAGCAGTACTACTGAGTGCCTGGCAGTGTACTGGTATTATGATTGGTCTTTTGTCATTAGGGAGAGTGGTAAAGTTGCCACTGAATCTGTGTGCCAGTATATTGGCAATATCTGTTGCCTTGGTATAGGAGTTAACATTGTACAGTAGCTCAGAGTACATGTTGGTATTGCCATGGAGATTCTTTACATAATTATAGGAGCCATTGTGGATGGCTTTACTGTATGCTGTAATTCTGTTTTCATAACTAGCTTTAGTGTATTTGATGAGGAATCTCATCTTTTTTTTTAGGTTGATAATTTTTTTTTCCAGTCTTGACACTTCACCTTATTCCATATCAGTTTCCTCATTCTGTTGAAGAGTTTCTTTGGGCAGGGGACCACCAGATTGGCTTTCTTTTTCTTGAGGGTGCATCTTGTTTCTATTGGGTATGGCAGAATCCATGCATTTGTATGCTTTTCATTCTGCATTGGTGTGTGTTTGGAGGTCATGCAACTAGTCTTCATTTTCATGGGTGCCATGCAGGAGCAGCCTTAGGTCAACTGGTGCCCTAGCAAAAGGGCTCCATGGTGCCCCCCCACCACACCACCCGGTGCCCCCATCCTGGTCTACCTACACCAAATAAACACTGAAAAAGTGCCCCTATTTGAGTGGCGCCCTAGGAACCACCTGCAGTATCTGTGATGCATTATGTTGGGCTACCAGTGTAGATGTGTGCACATTCTTTATGAATAAGGAGGACTTTGAGTGAGTGCCTTTTGAGATTTAGACTTCTAGTGTTGAGCAGCATGACCCTAAGATTGCATTTGTTTGAAGCTGTTATAGTTTTAGGTATCCCAAAACATCAAAAACGTCAAAAAAACCCCAAAAAACGAGTAATAAAAAATAAAAAAAATCCAAACTCAAACGTGAGAACACCAATTTAATGGTACGCTGATACAAGCAAAACGTCCCAATGACTACGCGCTTTCACCATAGAAATGGCTTCTTTAGAGTAACATTGGGAAATACATACACCGTTTAAATAACATACTCCCCTAACAACTGACCAGTTCTCACATAATGACATCATCACATAATAGATGCAAAAGTTTAAAAACATAGTACCCACTACAATAATAAAGTAATACAAAATTATGTGGATGAAAATAATTGCACATGACAAAAAGTCATCAAACTCAAACATACCTATAAAGACAGTGTGTGTGTGTGTCTCTGTGTGTGCGTGTGTGTGTGTGTGTGTGTGTGTGTGTGTGTGTGTGTGTGTGTGAGAGAATATATATATATATATATATATATATATATATATATATATATATATATTGTTAAAATATTTAAAGTATTAAACAGTGTCCTAAATGACACTAGCTTTTTCTCTGAGTAAAGGAAGAATAGCAATGTTGTCATTCAAACCTGGGGGATAGGTGGCAGTAAGCCTAAGTTGGCGCATAATCTCAAGATTTTCCACTTTTAATTTCGAATCACTCCCTCTCTCATTACATATTACTTTATCTATCACAAAAAAGAAACATTTCTTAAAGCTGATACAAGTTGTACTGTACCTGTACAAAGCATTATGAACATTCTTAGCTCTTACGGCGTTCTAACGTGTTCAGATATTCTTTCCTTCAGCCTCTGTACAGTTTTGCCCATATAAAAAACTCGTACAGCTGGTGCAGGTTGCTACATATACTGACATGTTAGTGTTACAGCTGCACCTCCCTGGGCAACTTAATGTACAGTTATAGCCAGGGATAGACAAATAAGGGCCATCATTAATAAGCTTGCAGGTCCTACATGTCCCACACTTGTACATTCTAGATACTTGGTACCTATGGTTGGAGTTCTCCATAATGTTTTTAACATTTCTCTCCCTACTAAACACTATCCTAGGTTTAGAACCAAGTATATCCTTGTGTGTGTCATTAAGACCAGAGTACCATGCATTGTTAATGGCTGAGACAATATCTTGGGCAAGATGGTTGTACCTAAGAACCATTGTGGTAAATGTTATCATTCTGGTTTTGAGGGGACTTATCAGGTAATCCAGCACTAAGAATAGGCTGGTAGAGTGTATTTCTCTTTTTCAATACCTCATGTTTTTGTGTATGTGTATATATATATATATATATATCTGTATATCTATATATATATATATATATATATATATATATATATATATATATATGTATAGAGAGAGAGAGAGAGAGAGATGCAAAACTTGACTAATTCTACAGAATCTTTTCCCTACTGTTGAATGACTCTACTGAATGATATGTTTGAAAAACACTTCATTTATCTACAGCTTAGATGGATTAGTGGTAGATTACTGCAGCTGTAGTAGTCAGGGTTCTGGGTTCAAGCTTGCAAGGGCTGATTATTTTGTTGCTGGGCAGAAGAAGGGCTGTTGGATACAGAGTGATTAAGGCACTTTTAAGCAGTTGTAAGTGGGCTTGCGTGGACCTAAGCGGCACTTATGTCTGCTTACGTCCACTTAAGTCTGCTTAAACCCATGCTAATTTTAAATAAAGAAAAGAAAAAAGGGATACAGGAAAGTGGTGAAATGGGGTAAGCAGGGGGAAAAACAAGATGAGAGGCAGCTACGGATGTACAGGATGGGTGTAGGAAAGGATCATGGCTCTGCATTTCCTCGACAACAAGAGCTGATATAAATATGGGCAATTGGGAATTTAGAGCCTCACACCCCACAGAGAGGGGTGTGGGCGATATACAATAATGATAATTAGTGGGGTAGATTGAGTAAGGGGAAATGCAGAGTTATGTTGAGTCTTTCAGCTTGTCCTGGTTAGGGGTCACCACAGCGGAATTCCAGTCCACTATTGATTGGCAGTAGATTTTTACGTGCCGAGTTGCCAGCCCTGATGCACAACCTTCAATGAAGGTATGCCCATTCACGCATGTCTCCACACAGAAGATGCTCTAGCTAAGAATCAAACATGACATCGTCTTACTGTGAGGTGACAATGCTACTGCAGCACCACCACCGCAGTTGAAATGCAGAGTTATGTATGGGACATAATTTTTTTTGGGACAGATGCCCTTTTTTATGGTGAGAGTGGGATGTTGGGAAGGAGTGTTGGTAATTGTGGGTAGGGAGGTTGCATTTGCAGATAGACAAGGCACACAAGACAGCAGACGGGTGGTATGTAACACATGGGGGGAAGACACCTTGGACGTGGAGGGTGGTTGGGAATTGGATGCCCATGAGCCCCCTAGATGGTAGTAGTGGGACTGATGTCCCACCCAATGGCAGTCATTACTACTCTTTCATGGGCCCAAAGGTGGCTGTGCTGGGGGCTGAGCTGGAGGGGCCAGCTGCCCCTCAAGCTGCACCAGTCTGCCCTCCACCTGGCACAGTCATTCATCTGGCTCCGGATGGCGGACTCTATGCACCATGCCATGGACCTCTTGCCAGGTGACAAGATCCTCACTGTGCCTGTGTGCAGGGGGAGGATGAGCCTCATCCCCTGCAGCAGTTCCACCTGAGGGTGGTGCAGGACCAGCAGATGAGAGAGGTCTGGGTTGGGTTCCACACATGGTGGGACCTAGTGCCTCGGCCAGGTGGGGTGGGAGAGGTGGATCCGTCTTCCTGAATGTGCTATGGAGTGAGAATTAACAAGGTGTATTGGTTAATCATGAACAAAATATTTCAACATTAGTTAAAACAGCATGTATGGGTGTTACAATTGACCCAGAACAATGGAATTGTAACAGTGGCATGGCAAACAGAACACATGCAGGAATGGAATGGCAGTCTGGATTGCAACAGCATGTCGGTTATATTTACGGCAACATGCCAACAACAATGGTTATTCAACAAGGTATGTTAGTATGCACACAGTTTCAAATATAATAACCAAAATGGAACAAAGGTTCCAACAGTAAGTTTTGGTAACAACATACCCATATTACATTTTGTGCAATTATTGGAGCAGATGACTAGTGGGGGAAGAGGAAATAATTCCACTAATAATTGCATTCAGTGATACTTCTCAATACACTACTGTTCAATACTGTACAGTTCCACCCTCCCTTAACCTCTACCTGGGCCATGGAGCTACTACAGTACATGCACCCCTGTACATATGTGCACCTGGAGTACTATAGGGTAAGGTATGACAACTCTACGTACATAAGTATAGGGGACTCATACCTGTCATACTTACTGGTACAAGTAACAATGTGTTCCCTGTCCTGCTGTTCTGTAAGTGTACTTTTGGCATACTTGTACTGTGATGTTATCTGGGTGCAGGTTTCTTGGCAACAGGGGAAACTATCCATAACAGTGTGACACTTGAGAGGCTTGTATTGGCCAGACTGCATAGTGTAGATGGCTAGCCTGCTTCTGTTTGTAGGACTGGGGTGGCTGAACAGAATATTTGTATATATTTCATAGATATACCCATCATACTGCTTCTGCAAATATTTCTTTACCTGTGGGGAAAATATCTGTCCACAATAGATTAGCATTTTTAGCAATATTCAAGTATACAGCTGTAGAACTAGAAAGACATGTTAGTAGCAGTCCTTGGATTTGAACTGTGGTGTGTGTGTACAAAAGGAAACAACAGACCTAGCCTTTACCAGACTGAGCTACTGGGAAAGTAATGTCTGTTACTTGAGTTATTTCTGTCTAGTACATACTTTTCTACACACTCTACATTTTTATCAAATGTCTTTTTATTTGTTTTCCATAATAACTACAACAAAAAATCAGAACAAAAAACTGTTGGTGTTACTGTTTACACAATGTGATGTGAACAGATTATTAAAACTAGACATTTGGACATTTTAATAAAACATATTTCAATTTAGAATCAAGTCAAAAACATTCTACTTTTGCAGTCTGCACCTGTTAGTGTCTCACACTTTCCTGTACATTCAGGACTACATACAGCTGAAATGAAAAGGTTAACACAAGACAATGATGGCAGGAACACAGTACAACACATTACTGAAAAAAATATTTACTTTTGCATTTTGTCAGTTATTTCAGATCCACATTCTAAACTGTGCAGACAAACCGTGTTAAACCACTTCACCTCAGTTACCGCATGCTGCAGCAGCTACACAATTGTACTTTTCATATACAAGACAAATGAAAAACAGTTTGTGGTAATCAGCTTTATTATTTTTGACATAACAACACTTTATATAACTCAAAAATCCACAGTTAGTATTACTGCATGATCTGCACAGGATGACTGCTTCTCATTTGTAACTGTTACAGTAGGCCTGACACAGCAGTTTCTTAGCAGGTTCTTTCAGACAGCCTAATACATGTCCTACTCTTCCTCTCCTCAATTGTACCTTGTTTGCTACAAAACCCTGTATTACACAGCAGCTGGCAATACTGAGTTCTAACACTGGCAACCTAACACATGCATTTATTCAGTACAGTTAGAGCACAATTATATATACAGACAGTACTACCTTTACTATTTCTGATTTATTACAGCAGATATTACGAATATTTCTCTACTCAGCAAACTCTCGGCGCAGTCAGACCAAGCACTGTGCATGGTCATCAATGTTCATGGTCCTCTCAGTGGCAGCTGTATGGGGAAAGAACACACATTAAGTACACCTTTACAGTAACATACAATTTTTAAATAATTAATTACAAATACACAGACTGGATACTTACAAACTTCTGGGACCTCCTCTGCTCATTCCTCTTGGATCCACTGGGCCAAGAGCTCACCCCTCCTGTGCTTTAGGTCATCGTAGTGATGACACACCTGCTCACCAGTTCGGGGAGTGCCAGTGGCACTGGTGAGGTCACATGCCAGACAGTCCCAGGCCTCTGCTTTGTACTGGGAGCCCTGATACTGGCCCTGCAGCAGTCTAACTTCATGATCTTTGACAAGAAGTCCAACCATGACCCTAGACTCCTGGATGCCCCAGCATTACACCCGAAAGTGAACACCCTCTCCTATGCCTGACATGCCCTGATCAGACTCAAAAAGATATAGCTGTATTCCTGCCTGTGCAGTTTAAATAAGGCCATTTTCCTGCACTTTTCCATAATTGTCTTTTTTTTAAATATGCTAAGCTATGCTTAGCTCTGTGCAAATCTGCTTAGCAAGACTTAAACCAGCTAAGCAAAGCTTACAGTTGCTAAGGATTGCTTATACTTTCCTGCTTAAGCAATCATTAGCTAGTTTCAGCAGAGTTGTGGCAGGCTTAACTGGCCACAAACAATTATTTAAAAAATAAATAGAACATTTTTTACATTTCCATGTGGCATTTTCCCAGCCCTACACTACCATATGTGAGTCATATGACTTACAAATATCATTCTAATTCATAAAAATTAATTTACAACTGCTTCCATACATAAAACATATTGACCAGAGTTGGGATTCAAATCATGCATGTTCTGTACACCACACCAGAGCTCTAACTACTATGCTACACCAGCAACAAGGAGAATTTCTTCACAATTCTATTTGACTCTCAAACAGCTTTTAAGTTAGGCTGAGCCAAGCACCATGGTACACAAACCCACTGTGCTTTGCTTAAACTTTCTTTTTTATTGTAAAAAAAAATAAAGAAGACATTTTAAATTATTACATATATTTAGTAGTAGGTTGCAGGCATGTGAGACAGGGATCTGGCCATTACGGGGACAGTCATGTACCGTGTGGGCTACTTCTTTGAGATTGTGTGCTTACTTTTTTTTTTCTTATTTCAGTGTCCACGGACACTGACATACTCAGTTTTACATTTCAGTGTCTGCGGATACTGAAATAATGCATAATATTAGAGCACTTTCTGAGTGCAGGGTGCATATTTAAGTGTCTATGCAGGACTTATAAACACCCCCTGCACTTGTACATGGATCATGTAAGTGTAGGAATACAGCAGCACTCCATCATTAATATGCAGGGCACGCTGCTGCTGTATTCCTACTATTCTTGCATGGAATGTTCATGAATCCGGGGGCATGTGTTACAGATAAGACTTGTCTGCAAAAGAACTTGACTAAATTGACCATCTGGGCACAGAATAAGCAGAAGCAGAAATAACGTTATTGCCATTCAACCCATAGACAAGTGTATAGATGAATGAAATTACATTCCTGTAAGCTCAAAATCATAACCAAGAAACATAAAAACGAAAACACATAAACAACAACAGTAAACAAGCCAACTGAAGGCACAGAAGCTTCAATTGGTACATCTGTCACTCCAGCACCTGCAACATCCAAATCCAGACTGGACCCTTGGATAATACCAAAAGCACAGAAGCTTCAACCACAGCATCTCCCTTTCTAGCACCAGCAGCATCCAAGTCCTAGTCCCGACACCACAGACCACACAAGCTGCTGACTACAGACCCCAAAATGACCACAGCCAGTCAAACAATCTTTCTTTTCTCAGCCTTCACCACCCACACCATTACCATCACCATCTTGAACTCCAACACCATCAGCAGTATCCTAAATTTATTCTGGTTCACTTAGATTCAACACATACAAGTCCAATTCCCAAATAACCATCTGAAGACAAAGTTTCAGCCTCCGCTTTTGCATCCAGTCCAACTCACTACTGAAAGCCCAGATTCCATGTATTCAGTTCCAGAGAAGCAAAACTTATATTGAGTACTCCGCAAACATAAAGGCAGCGTAGTATACCAGACCTTCCAAATTTATTGTTGGCACTTTCGGGCATTCCTTCTCATTTCTTGTGATAGAGCAGGTTAAAGAAAGTATTAGAGGTGGGCCATGGCAATTGTTATTGGAGCAAAGGGAATTATAGTGGCAAGTTCTAACCACTGTTTATATGTACCCAGGTTTAAATGAGTCATGTTCCTTAAAATATTTATTAAGATTAAAATCTTTGAAAAGATGTTAACTTGTTAAGAACTTACCCAAAACAGCAAAAAAAATGATGGCAGCACCAAAACAGCAAAAAAAAAAAAAATGATGGCAGCACCAGGAAATAAAGTTCAAGATTTAATCCACGAATTCAAGACAATTCTCCAGGTAAAATACAAGCCAAAAGTAAGCGCTTTCATCTCCTGCAATGGAGACTTCTTCAGACTGATGGCTTACATATAACAAAACCCATTTAAATACTAAAATAACAGTCAATTGAAAATAATTGACAATTAGTGATTAAAAGCTAAATTAGCTGTTTTTAAAACAACAGTCAGCATAATACTGACTGGATTCCCTGATGCTTCAATCCCTTCCTTTTTAAATACATTATAAATTCTTCTCTGTTATTAAGTCCTGGGGGAAAACGTGCATTTAATCTAACCTGCCAGCAGTACTCCAACCACTTCTTCTACATTAATACTTTTGACATTGGGATGCACTGAATCTGTTACCAAACACTTAAAATTAATTTTACATATATTTTCCACTTAATGCATACCCATAGCATTCTTTACATCACCCCTGCCTATGGCATAGTGGTGTTCATAGATTCTCCTATGCAATTCTCTTTTAGTTCTACCTACATAAAAGGAGCTACATTCTACACATATTAATAAATAGACAACATTTTTAGATCTACATGTAAATCTGCCTGGAACTTGTACTAATGTTTTACCAAGTGTAATTTCGTGACTATCGGTGTATAAATATTCACAGTAATTACAATTGAAACACTTTACCATTTCTTTCCTTTCTTCCACAGCCTTATTTTTATTTAACTTCTTTTGAAAAAAATCTTTGAAGTTTTTTGCTCTTTTTTGTACAAATTTGGGTTCATCTCCTAATTTCTGTATAATTTCACTATTTCCTTTGAGTATTCCCCAATTCCTTCTAACTATACTTTTAATAGTATTAGAATCTGTGCTATTCTGTAGTGCTAAAGCTCTAGTAAAGTCTGCAGAAATTTTCTCCTTTGGTTTCTCTATAATTATATTATTCCTTTTCATAATTTCTTCTGCCATCGCCTTATCTACCATCTCTTGGGGGTACTCTCTAGTTAACATTCTCTTGCAAAAGTTATCAGCTTCAATATGAAAGATTTCATCATCTTTCATCAAATTACTAATTCTATTTATTTGACCTTTGACAATGTTCCATTTGGTCTTTTTAGGATGTAAACTTGAATAATGTAAGTACATGTCATTTTGAAATTCTTTTTTATGAATTTTAGAAACTAATTTGCCATCAGTTTTATAAATCATAAGATCTAAAAAATTGATTTTTTCTGTATTAAAATTGTGCGTAAACTTAATATAGGAACAAACATTGTTGATATATTTCAAAAATTCATTTAATTCATCAACAGTGCCATCCCATATTATCAGAACATCGTCAATAAATCTCAGCATTTTGGTTATATTTTCTGCAAAAACACTTTCAAAAATATTGGCTGACTCCCATCCTCACATAAAAATGTTAGCATAACTAGGGGCTAACGCAGCACCCATAGCCACACCATTTGTTTGCACAAATAATTTATCATAAAATTCTAAGTAGTTATGGCTCAAGACCAACTCTATCATCTCCATTAGCAGTCCCACTGTGTTAGAAGAGAATTCTCTTGATTTCAGTAGCTCCATTCTAACCATCTCCATGCCTTCTTTATTTGGTATTATTGTATATAAATAATTGATATCTAAAGTTAGTAATATATCAGAGTCAGAGACCTTAATATTGTTAAGCTTGTTCATACAATCATAGCTGTCTTTTATGTATGTGGTGCTCTTGGGTGCCACTTTTTGTAGATGTTTATCAACTAAAATAGACATTCCCTCTGTCTTACTATTTCTGTTGACTACTATTGGTCTTAAAGGAGGAGAATCAATATTTTTATGGATTTTAGGTATTCTAAAAATCCTACTTATCTTGGGATTATTATTAGTTATGTTTCTTTTCATTTTCTCATCTATTCTTCCAGCATAGAACCACTCATCTATACATGATTCTATTAATAAAAATCCCTTCTTTATTTCTATTAAATTAACTGGTTTATAAAAATTGGAATCAGAGAGCATTTCTTTCATTTTTCTTTCATAATCATCATCGTTTTTTGCTGTTTTGGATACTGATTTGGTTAATAGCGTGCTGCTGTATTTTAAGTTCTTTGTTAAGAACTTACTTTTTTACCTTGTCTTGGAAACAGGTTTAAGAATCTCATACTGTAGCTAAATGTATGTTTATATGTTTTAGAGAGGGTGTTTATAAACATAACAATATATGCATACACATGTTTTTATATATACATACATATTATGCTTTAGTTATGTGTAATGTTTCTTTAATTATGAATTGATGATCTGATGATGTCACTGTTGATAGTTTATTTAAACCAAGAAAGTTTTTTCTTTCATGTTTTTTGTCTTAAGAAGGTCTTACATTGTTACACCTGAAAGCGCTAACAATAAATTTGAAGGTCTGGTATACCACATTGCCTTTTTGTTTGTTCTCTGCAGTTTTTTTTTTTTTTTTTTTTTTTTTTTTTATGATACTCCACAAACATCATGGACACCACAGCTGCAGACACCAGCACACTCAACCAGACAAAAATCAACCAATCAACAAAAACAAAATAGAAAGCAAAGGTAATATGTTGATAAATACTTCAAAAACTAAGCATATCAGACATAAATTGAAAGGTTAATATTTAATACAGCACACAGTGATTGAAACTTTAGACTCATTTAAGGACCTGGGTATATGGGTAGATCCAGCTGTGTGTTTTTCTAATCATATCAACCAGTTGGTTAATGACAGTTATAGAATTATAGGTTGTATCAAAAGATTTTTAAAGTCTAGGAATTCATAAATGATGAAGTAATTGTTGGTTACATTAGACCCAAACATGAGTATGTAATAACAATATGGAAATCTTATAAGAAAATCAGCATGAATAAACTGGAAAGAGTACAGCGAAAATATACCAAGGCCATCCATGGATGTGAAATTTTAAGTTGTTATGAAAGACTAAAATATCTGAACTTGTACAGTGTCTCTTACAGGTATCTAAGAGGAGATCTTATTCAGGTATATAGGGCATTTAGAGACAACTACCTCTGGGAATGTTTGGGGTTATCAAAAAGTACTAGAGAATCATCAGACAACATATATAGAAGATTCTATAGGAATGAGAAGTGTACTAATTGGTTCTCTGACAGAGTAGCTGATGCATGGAACAGACTACCAAATTATATTAATGCAAGTACTAGTTTAGATATTTTTTAAGAACAGCTTGGGCACTTATTATGGGAACAAGTATTTTGGTATATTGGCAACCTAATGCACGTGATTGAAATATTTGTATGAATGCATGTATGTATGTATGTATGTATGTATGTATGTTTGCTGCTCAGCTCATTTAGCATTAATGAGGGTGACTGGGTTATCCTTTTATAGACAGTGCTTTGTTCAAACGATCTCAGTGCACACTGCTCAATACTTATCCCTGCCTTATTAGTCAGTAGTGGTCAAAATTCAATCAACTAAAAAGCAGAGATGTTTGGAAGTGTGTTTCTAGAAATGACTTGAATCAAGCTGGCTGTTTGCAAAGAATGACAGTGAAGCTTCTTATTGCCCAAAAGAGCAAATAAACAACATAGTTTATTATTTTTCATTTACAGCTATTTAGTGTTTTTAAGAGGCTTTTTAGTGCTGCTAGAGGAAGGGAATATTTTTGGACTTGTGGTATAAATATTTGCCCCATTTTTTGCTTAGTTTCTGGTTTCAGAAAGCTGGATTAATTGTAGCTTACTGTCACTTGTTTCAAATACCTGGCCACTGCCATAGTTGTATGACATTTAAATGATAAGAACTAAAACTAACCTTATACCAGCATATTTAAAGACCTTCTTAACAGAAGTGCCTGAAGTGTCATTGATGCATAAACCACCTGCTGTAATAGATTTCTGGTTAGGCCCAATTCAACACTTCTGATTTGTATTTGTTGAAAATAACTCCAACGTTGTTTATGAAAACACAGAGTTTGTGAAAGTCTGCCTATGCAACCCGCTGAATTACATACAATAGCTAAGCATGTTTCATAAGAATGAAATCATCCACATGTTGAGTGAGAAGAAGTGATGATTCATCATGTAACAGATTGGTAATAAACAGAGTGAAAAATATGGGCTCCGAGACTGTCCCTGCATGCAAAGTAGCATGTTCACGGTGCACTCCTTCCATTACAGCTTTTCTTGCTTTCACTGTGGTTTAAAAATGGATGGTTGGATGGAAGCATATTTCTCAACCTCATAGAGTAAGAAATTTGGACAAAACCATAAAAAAGTGGTACTAATAAGGACAATTTTGAAATATTGCTGTTACAAACTTAGAAAGTTGATAAAATAGCAGGTTTTGCATTAGCATGAATTTTCTGAAAGGTATGAAGTCTAAAACTCAAATGTCTGTCATTATTTATTTATTTAATGTATGCTATTTTCCAATTTCACTCTTCAATGATTTGCCATTAATTTGCCAGAAAGCCACAGTTTATGAAAAATGGACCAAAATTATAAAGCAAAAATCTGGACATTCTGCGAAAATATGTGCAGTTGAGAGGAATGGGGAAAGCTGGATTACATGCTATTCAGGAATAGAAGGAGTTATCACTGCAGACTCATTACACATGCTTCTTGAAAACCCATTGTGCCAAAGAAAATAAATGAAGTTTGGAACAGACAGATTTGTCCCAGGACATCTTTGGGGGGGGGGGTGGATATGGGTGATTATAGGAAGGGAGGTTGGTAAGAGGTTTAGTTAAGGAACTTAGAAGGAGAGTAGGCAAGAAAGGGTTAAGTAGTGTGAGGAAGGGAGGAAGTGAGGTACGGAAGGGGGATCTTTAGGTCTTTTGAGGTAGGGAATTGACTGTTGAGATCCACATTTTGGCGTGATTTTGTTGAAGCAAGATCATGTCCTAGATGATCTGAGGTGGTGGTAGTAAGGTAGGCCTTGGGTGATTTATTGAACGAAAGGTGAGTACAGTTTCCCTGGGGTGATTATTTATTTATTTATTATTATTTTTTATATAACTCAGGCAGAACAGTGTTTACTATAGAGATTATGCACTATTTACAGTATTAAAGATAATACAATAATAAGGTGGAATATTTAGAACACCATAGTACATTTGGGCTTGTGCTCATGTCTCTGTATGTCTGACAAGCTTTGAACTGGTAGGTAGTTAACTGGTGAGGGGTAGGAGGGCTGCCAAGATTCAGAAATCAATGATCATGTTAGTACTTTGCCTGTCTGCAGTTGCATTGCAGTTCATGGCTGGTCTACCGGTGCAGGGCTCGGTGTAAGTGTTGCCTCTTGTCTTTCCCTCTACTAGTCCCTTTCTTGCTATTAATTGTGGCACTTACCGGGTGAGGTGTCTTGCTGGCGATTGAGGTGAGGTGGTGAAGGGTCCAGGTGTTCTGATTGTAGGCCTGTGCTATTCATGGTGGTGATGTCTGTGGTATTTGCGTCTTTGTGGTGTTGGACTGCTTCAGTATGCACCATTGTTGGGTACAGTGCCTCTGCTTATGGTTCTCAGTCTTCAGTTTGTCTTTAGGGGTGCATACTTGCAGCCAGTGAGTTTGTGGTGGCTAGACCAGCTAGGCAGATATCCCATGTGTTGCACGATATCTGCTGGTGGTCAGTGGGCTGGGCAGTAACAGCACATTGGCTCACAGGCTTACTGTAACAGTCATTTTGCCCAAACCAGTTTGGTGGTCCCCTGCCATAGACAAACTTTACAACAAAAGGAAGAAACTGTTGCAGAAAATAGGAAAATCCCAGGAAGCAAAAAAATCCCTTACCAGCCTCAGTAAGAAGCTGAGAACCCTCATAAAATCCTCCAAAGCTAGTTACAAAAATAAAATTGCCAAAGATTCTAAAGACAACCACAAGGCATTCTAGAGCTATGTCAAGAATCTAAATGGCAATTCTCAGATCTGCTCTGAGCTACAACAGAATGGCATTAAATATACTGATCCCAAGGATATTGCCAATATCCTGGCAGATCGATTCTGCCAACTTCACCCCCCTCTCACCCCTTAAAGGGCCCATCTCAGTACTGAAAGATTGCCAAATTCTGGTAATAACAGCCACACAGGTCAAAAACGCACTCTCCAAGGCTAAGAATACAGCATCCCTGGGACCAGACGACATCCCGGGCTATGTACTACATTAACTACAAAATGAACTGGCACCTCATTTAAGTGTCATGTTTAATCATAGCCTCACCTCAGGCTTCGTGCCCCCTGAGTGGTGCACAGCTAGAGTTATACCACTCCACAAGGGGAGATCCAACTTGAATCCTGGGAACTACTGCCCCATCAGTCTGATGAGCCTGATCTGCAAGGCCATGAAATGTATTATCATGGAACTTATAAACAAAGATATTGGCAACCTTCAAACACTGGAACCCACCCAGTTTGGGCTCATGAAGGGCAAGACTCGTGAAGGGCCGATCTTGTCTCCTGAACCTGATTGACTTCTTCGAATCAGTCTCCAGAGTTGTGGATGAGGGTAAAGCAGTCCACACAGATTATCTGGACCTCACCAAGGCCTTTGACAGCATCCCCCACTCTGGAACCATAGATAAACTTACTAAGCTGGGCATTGGTTGCCAACTGGCTTACTGACAGAACCCACACTGTAAAAGTAGCCGACTCCAAATCTAGCTGCAGACAAGTGACAAGTGGAGTACCTCAGGGTTCAGTCCTGGGACCGCTCTTGTTTGGCATCTACTTCTCTGAAGTACAGGCCAACACTAAGGGACTCTGGCTAACAAAGTTCACAGATGACTGTAAACTGGGAGCCATTACTGAATCCCCAAATGATGTGGATATTCTACAAAAGGGCCTTACAGTAACAATTGCTTGGTGCCAGAGCCATGGGCTCAAGCTCAATGCCAAGAAATGTATAGTTATCCCCTTTGGGAAAAAAACATATACCCATGAATTACCACATAGGTGGCTGTACACTAAACACTGAAAGTGTGATAAGAGACTTAGGGACACAGGTGGACAGTGGTCTCACCTTCGATAACCACATTGCCACAACAGTCAGGAAATCCTTCTATGTGGCACACCTCATCATTAAGGGCTTTTCATCCAGAAAAAAGGAGGTCATTGTCCTACTGTACTCATCCCTCTTTAGATCCATTATAGAATACAATTCCCCATTTGGTATGTACCTCTCAAGACATCTGCAACAACTGGAAAGGCCGCAGAAATACCTCACTAAAAGAATCACAGGCCTAAAGCAGATGCCCTATTCTGACCATCTAAAAAAACTCCAGCTATACTCTGTCACATATCGTCTACTCAGAGGTGATCTTTGCTTAACATACAAGGCCATGTCAAATCCAGAGCTGTTGGACATGCTACACTTAAAGAAATCCCAATCTCTTAGAGCCACACGCTCCATGGATCTAAACCTTGTCATCACAATGAACAAAACATGCTGGAGGGACATATTCCTGACCCAGAGACTCCCCAGACTCTGGAATAGACTGCCCATACATGTCAAGCAGAGTGACTCTTTGGCCATCTTCAAAAGGAACCTTGATGATTGGATGGGAGATAGGAAATTCACACTGGGGATATGTCAATCACCCTGCCAGACAGGGGTCCAGGGAAGTAAATACTGTGGGAAGAAATAGCCAGGGAATTATTATGGCTAGGCTTGTATAAGCCCTAGGGCTGATAGCTTAGTACGAACCTATGAACCTGTGCGCAGTGGTGCCTGCATTGTCTCGGCTGGAATGTATAAAAAAAAAAGAGAGAGAGAGAGAGAGAAAAAACAAGCATGTGGTCAAGATTCAGGTTGCTTTCACTGGAGGAATACCTCCGGTGAGAGACAAAAGGCTAACATTACAAAAAAAAAAAAAAGATTGAAAGTGGAGGAATGAGGAAATGGCAGTTTGACTGCTGTCCTGGAAGGGGACCCTCATGGTGCAGGTTGCAGGTGTAAGAGAAAGCTGCTGGTGCTAGGCATTAGAAAGATACATAAAAAAAAAGAAGAAAATAATAAACCATAATGCGGGGTAGCCTGGTTATTTGTGTACAGGAGGTGTAAAGGGTTAGATAAATTATGGTTGGTCAGCCGTGCGTGCAGGTAGCTCAGAGTAAGCCAGGCAAGGTCGCTGCAGAGAGCTTACTCACAGCTGAGTTGGCATATTTGTGTGTTGCTCTAACTGCAGTTTAAGCAGTCCTGGGTTGAGACTTGGCATAGCTGTCTCTTGGGGATGTCACACCTGTGTTGGGGGAGAGGGTTTCTCTGCTCTGCCAGCTTGATAGGGTCCTTAGGGTTCTGGTTATATTTTGTAGGGCTATTTTTTTGCAGTACTGTTATGCAAGTACTGGGTGTTGGTTTGCAAAACAAAAAAAGAGGGGATGTGTACATGGTGGTTTTGTACTGGATGGGAAGGATAGCGAAGGAAGGGGACATTCTAATAAGACTGGAGGCTGGATTACTGCATGCCATTTTCAGAGTGGTGCATGTTAGTAGGTGTTGTGTGCTTTTTTTCCTCATAGTTGGTTTACAGTGCTTCTGCTGTTCCAGATTTTGAGGTGCAACATGGCAGATATCCAGGTGTAGCAGCAGAGGTGTGCGAGCATCATAGCCCAAGCAGAGGACCTGTTCCAGGAGATGCCAAATGGGGACACAGCGATGGCCAGAATGTAGGGCCCCAAAACTCAGAAGAGACGACAGATGGTGAAGGGTAAACAAGAAACCAGAGGCAAGAAAGCACATCAGATGCAGCCAGCTGAGGAGAGGTCAGCATAGGTCATGACTGCTCCAACAGGAAATGATCCTGTAGTTTCTGTTGGGGGAAGGCTGAAGTGATTGTAGCAGAGAGGGGGGACCAGAGATTGGGTGACAGAGTTAGTGGACTGCCTAGGTTTTTGCAGGATTCCAGTGGTGTCGGTGGGGGTCTTCAGGCCTTGGTGGGCCAGGATTTTAGCATGGATAGTAGTCATTCATTGCTAGATGGAGAGATCGATCCTTGTGTAGAGGAGTTAGGGTCAGACTTTGAAATGCAACCGGGGGATTAGTTGACTACACAAGTGCTGGGACAGGAGGGTGCTGCAGTTCTCTTGAGTACTCACATACCTCTTACGGTGAAGGAGAAAGATCTGGAAGGGTGAGTATGTGGAGTTAATAGATGCAGATGGTGTTCAGCACCTGCTGAAAACTTAGAGAGCAAATGGGAAGGATCTGTTGGCAGCCCTTGGTCACAGGCGTATTGGTAAGCTGTGGCAGAGAATGTGGGAGAATCGGGTTTTGGGGGTTGTATATTACATGGTGGTATGGTTGGAAAGGGATAGTACTTTGGCCATTTTGCTTTTTTTGACAGTACAGGAAATGCAAAGGTTATGGCCAGGTAATGCTTGGCTCTGGTATGATCAGAAATTCTGCAAGAGGAAGGCAGTTGATAGGGCCATGCGATGGGAGGTAAGACACCCAGATATATGGCTGTCCAACAAAATGGACAGTTTTGGTGGGACGATAGAAGGAATAAATTCACAGAGGGTGGTGCTGGACTATGTTGGGCTTTCAACACGGGGTGATGTGCTTGGACAACATGCAGATTCTCCCTTGCTCATTTGAAGTGATTGGGTGGGAACTCAGTAGTGCACTGGAGTAAAGATGAGGGTCAGTTTGGGGGTCAGACATCATCCTTCACCAGGCAGAGATGATTAGGTAGATCTTCTTGGGGGTTGCAAGAGTTATGAGGCAGGGGACGGTCCTTTAGGGGCACAAGTGGATACCCAGGGGACTTGTTCACCTATTGAAGTCAATGTCCTGCGAGATCTGCTATTGCGGTATCTGTAGCCAGCAGTGGCCTGGGAACTGATTGAGGGTTTTACGAGTGGGGGTTTTGATTAAGTCAGGATTGGTTGGGGATGGTAAGGTGAGAAAGAATTTGAAGTCAGTGCAGGGGTAGGAAGATATTTTGGTGGATTTGGTCGGGATGCAGTGTCAGGCTGGAAGGTTCCAAGGCTCCATTGATGGTCCTCCATTTACCCATTTCAAGGTGTCCCCCTTTGGTTTGGTACCCAAAAAGAGAACAGATGAGTTCCATTTGATGCACCATTTATCTTACCCAGAGGGGACGTCTGTCAATGGCTTTATCCCAGGAGAGGAAGTTAGGGTTACTTATGCATCATTGGATGACGCAGTCTGCATCATTAGGAATTTTGAGGACTCTTTGCTGGTGAAGGTAGACATTGAGTCTACCTTTTGCCTTTTACCAGTGCGAGAAGAAGATTGTCCATTGTTGGGCATGGTAGTTGGGGAGAAGTTTTATTTTGACATGCCTATGCTGATGGGATGTGCAGTGGCTTGTTCCATGTTTGAAAAGTTTAGTACAGTCTAACACTGGATATGGCAACAGCATGTGAAGGAGAATAGGGCATTACATTACTTAGATAACGTCTTACTAGTGGGTGAAGGGAAAGAAGGGGCGGCTGTGGTGTTGCATGAGTTCTTGGGAATGTGTGAGGAGTTAGGTGTACTATTGGCTACTCATAAGTTGGAGGGCTCAGTGAAGGTTTTAGACTTTTTGGGGTTCAGTGTGGATGCGGGGCTAGGATTATTTTGTTTGCAGAGAGAGGAGGTAGCTAGGCTACAAGAGAAAATAGAATGGATGAAGTCTCGGGATAAGGTTCAGGTGAGGGATGCTATGGAGTTGTTGGGGTTGTTGAATTTTGCTTGTAGGGCACTGCATCCGGGCTGGACTTTTTGCAGATCAGTGGCATTTCTTTTGAAAGAGGGTAAGAGTAAGCTCCATTTGGTGAGAGTTACTAAGTTAACAAGTGAGGACTTAACCTTGTGGCTACAGTTTTTACATCAGTTTAATGGAGTCACGCTTTGCAGGCAGACTGGGTAGGTCAGGACGAGTTGTAGCTGTTTACAGATGCAGCCAGGGGCCTGGGCATGGGAACACTCTTTGCAGGCCAATGGTTTTCAGTGTCATGGCCACCTCAATGGCCAGACAAATGGAAGCGGGATGTTGCTTTTTTGGAACTGATGCCAATTTGGTTGGTGTCAGTGGTGTGGCAGGATTGTTTGAGGGGTAGGAGGGTTGTGTTTAACTTGGACAGTATTGCTGTTTTGAGAGTTTTACAAGCCAAGATGGCTAAATCTGAACTTTTGTTGAAGGTATTGCATAAACTAGTGCTGCAGAGCTTGTTGATTAATTTTTCATTTACAGGGATACATGTCCCAGGGTGAAGAATGAGATTGCTGACAGCCTGTCTCATTTTCAGTTTTCCATGTTTGGCAGGTGGCACTGATGGCAGCAGGGGACCCCACAGTGGTACCAGAGGAAGTTTGGTGGATTGGGCAGCAGTTATCAGTAGGTTGGCACAGCAGTCCCGGTCGGTGTCCACCAGGAAGGCTTACAGAGGGGCTTTACATGATTTTCACAGTTTTGTTTGTCAGCTGCTAGAGGAGGAATGTGTGTGGTCAGAAGAGTTGCTGTTGTGATATTTAACAGTGATGAGGGCTCAGGGCAGGGCGGTGAGGTCAGTGGTTTTGGCAGCAATTGAGGTGTTTGCCCAGATGGCGAAACTAGAGGATTTTACGTAATCCTGGACAGTTGGTTGAGTGCTGAAAGGATAGGGTAGGGAGGAAGGCCTGGATACGGATAAGCAATGGCCATTGATGAGAATTTTAAAGATGTTTTTGCAGGGTTTGGGTAGGATTTTTGGTGATTCAGAAGACTATGTTGTGTTGGAACGCTGAGTGCTTAGATGTACTTTGGAGCTTTTCGAGTGTCGGAGTTGTTGGGATCATTGTTATGGGAAGATGTTATGATGGTACCAGGGGCAGTTAATATTAGGCTAAGTTCATCAAAGATTGATCAAGCAAGAAAGGGGCAACAGTAGTTCTGGGGGAAGACAGGCGGGAGTTGATGTGCCTAGTAGCATAGGGAAGGAGATTGTGGGTGGTTCAAGAAAGTACATCTTATGACCTAGTTTTCAGGTCTGTAGGAGGTAGGGCATTAACTGGGGGGCAGTTGACTTTAGTCATGAGAAGGGCCTTTTGTAGTATGGGCCTGGAGGGAGATACATTTTCTACTCATTCTTTTCATATTGGTAGGGCATCAGATCTGGTAAAGGGGGGTAGCTCAACTGAGTTTATTAAAAGGGTGGGGTGCTGGTCTTCCAAGGCTTTTTTGGGTTATATTAGATGAGGACTGTTTTTATTCTATTGTTAACAAATTTTTTTTTTTTTTTTTAGGGAAAAGGATTATCATCTTGGGCCACTTTTATGTGTATTGGGCAGCAAGGTGGGCTGCAGTTAGGTCTAATGGCTCTGATTTGGGATTACATTGATTCAGTTGGAAGGTCATCTGGCATGGCATTAAAGGGCTGAAGTGGAATCAGTTGCTGTAGGTATTTACGATGTTGCAGAGTCAACTGGGGTTTCCTTGAATTTTGTTGGTGCAGGTAATGATCTGAGTGTGACACCAAAGCGGCAGTTAGTATATCAAATATGTGAGGAATTTTTGGCTTTAAGGAAGCTTCATCCATCAGTATGTTTGGTGTGGTCAGAGATTATTCCTTAGTTAAAGAGGAGGGAGGCTAGAAAGTTTTCTGCAATTGAGAAGACTCGGACGTTTGTAAACTTTATGCTGTCGTAGCAGTTGGGGGATGGGGGTGAGTACAATATGGCACAATGAGTTTGCTGATAGGGATCCTATGTGGTTCAGGGCAGATGGAGTTCACCTTTGTGATTTTGGGCCTGACTTATTTAACTAGCTTACCTTTGTGATTTTGGGCTTGACTTATTTAACTAGCTCACCTTTGTGATTTTGGGCTTGACTTATTTAACTTAAATCTGGGGTTGTTTTTGGATGGTTTGGTTAGGGATTGGAGGGAATGAGGAGGAACAGCATGGTAAGCTGGTGGGTGGAATGTGACAAATGAAGTTTGGAACAGACAAATTTGTCATGGGACATCTTTGGGGAGAGGGTGTATATGGGTGATTATAGGAAGGGAGGAAGGTACAAGGTTTAGTTAAGGAAGTTAGGAGAGTAGGCAAGAAAGAGTTAAGTAGTGTGAGGAAGGGAGGATGTGAGGTAAGGAAGGGGAGGGTCTTTAGGTCTTTTGGGGTAGGGAATTGACTATTGAGATACACATGGTGGCATGATTTTGTTGCCCTCCCATCCCTCCCTCTTTTTGTTATGGTAATTGTGAGGTTGGGGGATGTGGGGTATGGCTTGTCCCTCTTCTGTTCCCCCTCTGGTGGATAATTTGTGGAAAGATTTTGGAGTGGTGGAAGAGCATCAGTGGATGCTGTTTGGAATTTGTGATTGGGTTTGAAAAGGAGGTGTTGGTGAGCAGTGGAACGCTGCCTTGAAGGTATGAGGATAAGCGAGCAAATGAGGGGCGCAGCTTATTCCCAATGGTGAGTGGTGGTACACTGCCCTAATGCATGATCATTTTATGTTTTCACTTTCCTTTGAAATGAAGTTATGTTTAATAAAGCTGATGCTTTTATTATTATGTTCAAGCAATAAAGGTCATCAAAAGTCTTTTGGTGTTTGCTTGTTTTATTAAAGTGGAAACTGACAAATGTGTTTGTTTCGGAGACATGGGATTAGATGGGCTTTTCTACTCCACAGCTTATATTACTTCCCATTTATTTTGAGCTACTGTGCTCTTTGTTTATAATGTGTTAATAAGGATGTTCCTAAACTTACTGTTTTACTTTGATGCCATATATATTATCCTCTTAATAAAAGCAACATTTTTTATTTCTAGAACTTATTTTTTCTAGTTAGTGTAGTACTACTTCTTCACTCTTACATTCTTCTTTTTTAATCTATTTTGAATTAATTTTGCTAATTGCATGTTATTCTACTCTGCGTTACTTTCAACATGTTTGTCTTATGGCCCAGGTAGTGACTGAAAAGGATCCTGTATTATTCCACTCAGCCAGTCAACAAATAAACTATAAATATATAAATAAATACATACATACATACATACATACATACATACATACATACATACGTACATACAAACATACATAAATAACCTTATACAGCACCTCATTAGTGCACTCCACTGTAATATGTACTGAAGTTTATTTTCCTGGTAATGGCAAAATCCAGGAGAGATAACAGGATTCAAAAATGTAAGGACATTTTGCTGTCACCTGTAGGACAATTGTAACACTGCACTATTTACATGGTGAGTCAATACTTCAAGACTGCAAGCTTGTGCTGAAGCTGCATCTATTCTGAATTGTATCTGCAGTCCATAGCTGTGTCATGGGATATAGCCACCATATTACTGCTCATTCAGGCAGTATATATCAGTGTACTAATCATGCATGCCAATTTGCAGCAGCTATTCTAGTTGTTATGCTGCATACCATTGCTATACATATCAACTGCACTGTGCAAGTATCCAGAGGCATGTGTCCCACATCACACTCCCTTACAACACCATTCACCATACGCAGTGAGTTTTTGATTACTTTTTAAAGTTATATATTAATTATTCTTGTCACCATGATCAAACAGGACAAACCCTTATTTCCACAGTTCATGTTGCCCTCTGATTCCTTTATTGTCATTAATATTTTTTATTGATTTTGTATCAAAACATTGTAAAAAAATGACCATTTTAAGATACATAATAAATGTTTGAAACATAATCATAAAAACATCAAACACAAACAAAATAATAAATTCAATATTGTTAACTATGTATAGTGACCTGGGCAGACTGCTAAGATAGTCGTGAAGTTGATATTCTGAATATTTGTTAACAAAACCATTTGGTCGATTAAAACAACATTAAATATTGTCTTGCATTTTTATGCATAGTTACACAATTTTTGTTTGTGAGCTAGTGAAAAACCAAAAAACTCCACAGCACTGTTTTTTCAGGGAACAATTACTCAAAAAAGAGGGTGGCATTCCGTTGACAGATGTATCAGTATTATTGAGTCTGCTTAAAGAAGAAGCATTCTGACTGATTTCATAGGAATGTGCAGATATTTTCTATTAGGGCTTGTTTCTGAGGTATAATTGTTTATGATGTTCTGCAGAATTTGACTGTGTAGCAAGTAACTCTGCAATAAGACCTTTCCTCACAGCAAATGTCTTAGGTTTTATTAGGTATGCTCATTTAGCATAACCTGCAACAATGGTATAGAAGAATAAAGCCCTGACTACAGTCCAAGTGATCCAAGTTCAAATAGCAGCTTGCTGTTTGGTGGCAAAGGCAAGCTGCTATTTGAACTGATATGCATTTGTTGAAAATAGCTGCACTGCTATTTATCAATGCAGAGAGTTTGTGAAGGTCTGCCTATCCTAGGAAGGAGGGAATATGTTCACTGTGGGGCTGATCCATAGTGGCTAATTAACCAGGCAGAGATAAGGGAAAGAACCACACGTTGTCTCCTTTGGGTGGATGAGGCAGTACTGATGGTACCATCCCCTTGCAAAAGTGAGGGGCAGTGCAGCATTGATTCCCATTACACTTCCCATCATGGTTGTTATGGAATGCGTTTGTTAGAAAGTGGGTAAAAAACATAAGCATAAACATTTTGAGGCACCCATAATGACTGCCTACATGTGGCCTCCTCCCAGCTGACCCTCACTTCCATTGATGGAGAAACAAATAAGCCAGCTGGAAAGGGGATACTAATTGGCAAGCAGTAGAAACAAAGAGAGGAAAAAAACCCTGGGATTCAATAATGGCTATTTTCTGTGCAGGAATAGTGCAGTTGCTCCTGCAGGGAATATGGCCACTGAGCGATCCAGTAAACAAGCCTGGGGACGTGCATGAGTCTGGCAGCACTATTCTTGCATGGACACCACTGAATAATGTTAGTTACCTCATTTGCTGGTGAAAATCATGCAAATGAGGTGAATTAGCTATTCAGTAAGCAGGCAGGCATCCGTACGGGAATAGTGGGAGGTGCAGAAATGTATTCGGCTACTAGCTGAATACATTTCTGCAAAAATCAAAATTAAGGCATGACAGCTGAAAGTAAAGCATGTATTATACTCCTTAGGCAGGCCAGTGGCCAAATATATGGCCATTGGTATGGGAAAGTGTTGCAAAATTACAAAAATCAACATTTAGTTTTTTTGGCCGATCTCGGACGTTTAAGCACACAAACGGGATTGGGCCGAAAATAAAACAAAAAATGTGAAAAGGCAATTTTAAGTGAAATCTGCATTTTGCCATTATAGTTTATGGCATGCAGAATCAAAACAATAACAGGTAACACTGGTTGCTAAGGAGGAAGGCTGTGGTGTAGTGGTTTAACCAGGGAATAAGGCAGTGGGGTATGCAAATGAGCATATTTTACTGAATCACTAAAGGGGAAACCATTCTTTGGCTGCACCTAACTATGTAGGAGCTGTAAGGCAGTGGTGTAAGCAGGAGAAGCAGCTGACATGAAAGGGGGGTTTGTCATGCCTGGTGTAAGCACATTGGAGCTCCACAGCTCCCATTTGAGCTTAGCTAAGCACAGCTAAGCAAGGGAGTGTGTCTGACACTATATTGACTTATTCCATGAAATGAAGAGCATGGTCTTGTCTAGGGAAGGGCCATTTCTCATTGTTTACCTTAGCTATTCGGGTTTGCATGGCGCACACTGGGTAAAAAAAATGGAAATAGCAGGACTGTTTACATTTGGGCACCAGGTTTGTGCCGCCTGCCTTGGGGCTTAAAAGAGGCAGAAATGGGAAGGGGAAAAAAAAGGCAAATAACAGAATAAAAGCAATCAAGTACAAATAAAAATAGCAAGCAGGTAGAATGTATCATAGCCAGCCAATCATACAGGCAGCATCTGCAGCACAACATTATAAACTGTGCAAACACCTTTCAGTCTGGTTTTCCCACAAACCTTACACCATTGGTGCACACATGCAGGGGAATGTTAACCAAAAAAGTTAGGGGCTGCCTTTGCTTTGATCTATCAATATGTGCTAGAGGCTGAGGGTGGTGAGGAGGATAATGCTGAAAACCACCCCAAACTGAGGAGGAGGAGAAGACTGTTCAGACCCAGGGTAACCTTCCAGGGGCTACATGATCTGGAGATAGTAAAGTGTTACAGGGTGGACAGAGACATACTTCAGCAAATCATCGAGCTGTGCCTGCCTCAACTCAGAATCAGATCCAACAGAGGGAACCTGTCCCAGTGGATACCAAGGTATGTGTAGCCATAAGAATACTAGCTACAGGTACTTTCCAAAGACCTACTGGGGACATGATGGGGATCTAACAGGCATCTGCATCTAGGGTACTCCACCAGTTCCTGGATGCCATGCTACCACATGCCGGTGAGCACATTTACTTCCCCAACACCCACGAGGAGAGGACCAGCAATATGCGTCTCTTCCGCCATGTAGCAGAATACCTGGAAATACTGGGTGCAATAGAGTGCATGCACATCCACATCAAGGCATTACCCAGTGAACAGGGTAGGGTCTACATAAACCACAAGGCCATCAACTGCCAGGTTGTGAGCAATGCCCAGGGCATTATCCTGATTGTGTGTTGGCAACCCAGAAATCTATCATGACTCCCACATCTAGCATTTGTCACGGCTGTAGCAGGAATTTGCCAGTGAGAACATCCCTATGGCCATCTGATGGGGGGTGCTGGCTATCCACTGGAGCCATGGATGATGCCATCCATCAGAAATACACACACACACCCAATCAAGAATGCCATAATGAGGCACACACAAAAAACAGGCTCATTATAGAGGGTGTTTTTGAGATGCTCAAGTCACGGTTCTGCTGCCTTAACATATCTGGTGGAGCCTTGCAGTACTATCCAGCCACATGTGCACACATGTTCATAGTATTTTCCATGCTACCCAATATGATCCTGCTGAAACAGCAGTAGCAGGAACAGCATGGGGAAGGGCCACACAGACCCCCACCATTGCCAAGGTCCCCACAGGCACAGAGGGACTCAGAGGAGGAAGCCCCTGAGCCTGCTTCAGCAGGCAGACGGAGGCATGCCCAGTATGCCCAGGCCTTGGCAAAGATGCAATGCATAGCACACACACTGACACTGTAGGGACCCAGGAACTGACACCTCTCTCTGACTTTCACACACAGTAAAATAGATACCACATACATCACACTACCTGTTGCTTACCATGTATAGGCAGTGTACTGTGTGCATCTGACAGAGTCAGCCCTCACCTACCGTCCCCACAACTGCTGCAGGCACAAGGTAAGTCAGTCTTCTAAACAATAAATTAATGGAGTAGTATGTTCTGTAGCATGTCTATGGTATTGTTGCATGCATGAAAGGGAATGGGGTGGCCTACTGGGGTAGCAGCAGGCAACGGACAGCTATGTGGGACCCCAGGAAAATTCTGCCCAATACTGGCTTCCCCACACTATGCAGTATTATCCAACATGACAAATCCCACTGCAATATATGCGGGAGGCCAACTAAGGGGGGTCATAGGTCACATGCATGGATGTCAATGTGGGGATCCCATACTTGCCCCTCAGACTCACCCAGAAAGTCATCCATAGAAAACCATAAAGGAATGTCTGGCAAAGGCCCACAAATGGTGACAATGATGGAATACCGCTCTACAGACTTACACAGTGATATCACAGCAGGCCTTGCATTTGCAGTAAGGCTCTGAAGGATAAGAAGTCTGAAACTCAATTGTATGCCATTACAATCTAACCTGTGGTCTCTAGTGATATGCCTTTATTCTCCAAGACAGGGCACAATACTATGCTTAAATGGAACCAGTATGTGAAGCCAATATCAGTACAGTATGTGCAAATGTGTACCTTTGACAGGTGTGCCCCCCACACCCATATCCCCATAGAAATGCAGTAAGATGTAAGTATTTAGGGTAATAGCAGCAGAGCACATATTGCCACTGCTGTCCCAATCAACAGGATAACTTGCTGCATCTCCACAATATGCAGGGGTCAATGAGCTATGCATATGTGTGGGAAATACTGTCAGGATGTGGCCAGCAAGTTCTCATGGCTGTTGTGTCCTAGTGGCCTAGTTACAGTACTGTGGTAGATAGGTCCATGTTCCAAGAACTGCAGTGCCAACTATTTTGCATGTGAGCTACACCTACAGTCGGAGTTGTACACACTGTCCAGATGTCAATATCCATTACTGCCAGAAAGCTGGACAGTTCATGTACAGGGGGCCACGCATATGAACAGTACACAGGATGGAGTAACCTACACAGTGCGTACCGTACCTCCCAAATGTGCAGACCTTTTGCAGAATGTACAGAGGTTTGCATCATATTTATGGTGTCTTTATTCTGAAGTAGTGGTTGTCTGGTAAATCATTGGCAAACCACAAAAGTCTAAAGTCAGAAAATAATGATGGATTGTAGCATCTCAGACTTCATACCCTATAGAAAAATGCATGCTAATGCAAAATCTGTTATTGTGTCACCCTTCTAGTTTTGTAAGGATAATAGTTACAATGGTCCCTTTATTTAGGGCTTTGTCACCCAATTACGCATGGCTTTGACCAGATGTCTGACTCACATATATAGAGAGGTATGATGCTTAGTAGCACAGCAGTGCATTCTGTCACTTACCATTGTCACCCCAGGGGATCCACTGCCTGGCAGCCTGTGAACATGCGAGTGAGAGAACACACTGCCTTGCTACAGATGGCCTGCATCAGTCTCACATGGCCTACAGGCCTCTGGCAAGGGCCCATGCCTCACCCATAGTGCCTTGGTATGGAATATCATGGGGTCCATATTACCAACATAATATAGTCAACAAAATGCAAATGAAACATCATGCCACTAAGTGCTAGTAGCATATCTTTCAACCTTCTAGAGCAAGAAATCTGGACAAAACCATACATAATGGTGAGGTAAAGGCCCAACTATAGGAACACTTTTGAAATATTGCTCTCATAATGTTAGAAAGTTGATAGAATAACAGAGGGAATGTGTAGTAGCATGGATGGCATGAAGGGTGTGAATTCTGAAACTCTAATATTCTGCCATTATTCCCTGACTGCAACCCTGAGTGATTAACAAAAACTTGCTAGAAAACCACATTGTTAAGAGAAAATGACCAGATGTATGAGGCATGAATTTGGATAATCTGAGAGAATCTGTACAATTGAGAGGTATGGCCACACCAGGATATGACCATTCAGGTAAGAAGAATACCACACAACCAGGAGATCCCCAGCTAGTATATCAGCAAGGTGTTGGACCTTTTACACAGCTTCATCAGTCAATCATCTGTAGCCACACCTCCCAACTGGCCGGATTGTGCAAGGATGTCTAGCCTTTGCCTCATAATATAGGTCTGTGCATCATCCATCTTGCATTTCTCTGGTAAATAACTGTGATGATCTGAAATAACTGTGATGATCTGATGATATCAGTCAGTAGGGAATGATACAATACAGTACAGTGTCAAACATTACATGTGTCAGAAAATGTCTGCTAAAACAAACCCTGTAACTCAAGCAACTCATACATTAATAAGAGCAATAGTTACAGTATCCCCTATGTTTGGCCCATTGTTTCCCCATACTGGTAGCCTGTCTCCAGATATCTTGCACAGACATGTTCCAAGGTGTGGCTGTAGCACACAACACCCTGGAGTGGAGTACAACTATCCCTGGAATGGATTCCCACACTTACTATAGAAGGTAATACTGAGCATGTTCCTACACATAGAGAAGTGAAGCCCATGTCTGAAACCACATCAGACTATATATATCTGTATTGTGCAGATGCCTTTGCATACACATAGCTATGTAAACCTGTCTCCACACACACCCATCAGACAGGATTACCCACAGCCAGCTGTAGGTTGCCATATGTGGTATATCTGCATCTCTTGCATGTGATAGACACACACACACACACACACACACACACACACAAGCATATATATATATATATATATATATATATATATATATATATATATATGGGCAACATATTACAATATGTCACACTAGCTAGAAGTAAAAAGTAAAAAGTTTCTTTATGTTACTTCCATAAGATGTATTATTACAACAAATACGCAGTATAATATGTCCATGTTTTGGAAAACTTTGTTTACCATATGTCAATGTCTTTTGCATATGTTAGGTGAAAATTCAGAATTTAACATTCTTAAGGACAATTTTTAAACAAGAAATAATTTTACTGGATTTTAACATTTAACATTTATATAATAAGAACGTGTGGTTTTATGATGCATAATTTATTAAGTACTGAATGTTTTTTAAACGTAATAGAAACATTTGCCATGGTTAAAAGGTTCTCAAGTACCTATTAACTGGCACATCAATTATTGTGCATTAATCACATTTGATTCTTGTTAACAGATAGTTAACTGGATTATTTAAATGTAGTAGAGTCTGTTGGTGTTTATCTTGAAAAAGCCTGACATAGTTTCAGGCAAAAGCGCTTGACTAGATATTCACTTTTAACATTTTTTGCTTGTTTTGCACATTAAAGTATTTACAGAAATTTTTGAAGAGTTTATTGGATTCCTGGGCGTTCCTTTTGCCTTGTTTTTTATGGTCTTTTGGGACTGAGTTTGTGTTTTGGATTTACTTGTTCCTTATGGCAGAAGGCACCGATCAATCCGACTTTCCGAATACACCTCTGATTCTACGTGATGTACCAGATGATACTCCGGTGACGAGAACCGAATTCCAGCAGGTGATTTGCCTGCTTACTCAGTTAAGCAACACGCTCAAAGAAAACAGTTCAAATTCCGGAGGGGGAATTGCCGGTAACCAACTACAACAGTTTGGCGCGAATAACAACGCTGACACAGTCAGGAATGGAGAATTACATAGCTCAAATGTTAGCGGGCATTCCACCGGAGCTATTCCTAAGGGTGGAGTCATCTTCCAGCAACAGGGAACAACTAATTTGGCTGACAGCAACCCGAAAAACAAAACAATAACAGCAGCACCAACACTCCCAGCAATAACCCGAATCAGGTTTTTTATTTTCCCCAAGGCAGACAGGGGACCAGGGGCCATTACCAGCACCACCAAGCTTGGGGGAAACCACGGAGATGAATGTACTCGACTTGACTACTGAAACTTGCCCACTAGGATTAGAAGCTGAACCTTATACGGTTACAACTAGATGTAACTTTTCAATATTTAACTTTACAGATATTTCTCTGCAGGACACACACTTTGAATTATTTACGAAAGGGTTTCAGTTTGTCCCTGCTAAACCTTTGGATGTTACAAAAACCATTTTGGAATTAAAATTATTTACTAGACAATTGAATCTGGATTTATTTTTCAAAGGTGGGGCATTTACAAGAGAGCCATTTAGTAGATCAAGTACTTTTAATCCACCCTTGCATCCAGTCATTAGAATTTTTGAGGAACTAGTTGAGTTAGATATAAGAAACCTTTCTAAAGTCAACAACAAACCAAAGAATTTATCCCCGGATTGTTTTTCTTTAATAGAACAACTAAGGGATGAACAAGTTAGGGTTATGAAACCTGACAAGGGTGGGGGGTGGTGTTAATGTATTGACATGATTACGAGGAAAATATACACAATATTTTATAGGATACCGAACAATATAGTACCATTTCCTTGAATGAAATTAACATAGCATATGCGAAAATAAAATTCATATTACAAGACCATTTGTTACAAGGGGTGATTAATGAAAAATTGTTCAACTTCTTGTTGGTTAACAAACCCCTCACCCCTGTCATCTTTGGCATCCCCAAGGTTCACAAAAGTTTATACCCCTTAAAGTTTAGGCCTATAGTCGCAGGGGCTGGAAGTATTACAGAACCTTTGGGTAAGTTCGTGGATATAACTCTTAAGAAAACTATAGCATCTTTTAAACATATTTGTAAAGACTCTTGGGACTTCCTTAGGAATATTAAGAAAGAATTTTATGACATCACTGATTTTATG